>NC_071285.1:59676304-59723363 GCF_943735745.2 Anopheles bellator | reverse complement strand
ACAAATGCTACGCGAATAAGAAACATCGAAACAATAGAGACTCGGACACGGATGGGCCCGACGAAACGAAACAATAAACAAGAAGCTGGCTCTTCACACCATCGACACGCTTATTTGAAACGAACAACGCATCGCGAACGGCGCCAAACAGTTAGCAAAATTAAAGGTAGATTGAGAATTCGGTCAGAACTGAAAAGCAATGAACATCTACGATTCGATCGCTCGAATCATACGCAACGCAAAATACATGTATACTCAAAACTCAAGGACTCAGGAGAAAGTAGCGCACATTGACACACTCAGAAGGTGGCCCACCGTGGGGCCAGATGGAAGGTTGGAACACAAAGCAAATGATTTCGTTGTTTAATTTTTGGAAACAAGAGACAAACAAACACAGCACAAAACAATCGGAGCGACGAACGGCTCCGGACGGTAAAGCACAGCTAGACGAGTGGCAGGATGGCAGGAAGGTTGCGCCAGGCGGATACTTTCGCCGCGCTTCGGATGTCGGAAAGGATAATGACCGGGGACCAAAGGACCGTGTGGTGTTGCGGTTGATGCGGTTCATGGTTGAGTATTTAGCGTTTAACGAGCACCATCCGCTGCTTAAGCGCAAGGCGACTCAGATTAAGGGAGCTATGGGTGGCGAGGGGGCATAGTGGTGATACGTTAGCGGATGTTAGGGGACATGGCAGGCATTAAATACGTGAACTCACCATCGGAATTTTTCTTCGACAGAGCCGTTTCCGCCACCGAGTCTTCGCTGAGACTGGGATTCATGGGTCTACCATTGTTGGTCACTTCTGCGCGTGAATAGCGGATTGCGAAGTTCCGATGCATGGCATGGCGTTTCGTGGCCATGGTCGTGCGTCAGTCGGGTGGAAAAGTGTGACCACGTATGTACGCGTGTGTGTGTGGGAGAGGAAAACCGTGACGTGAAGAATTGCACGCCCGTCGTGATGCAAGGTGTGGGTTTGTCGGAAAAGCAACGTCGTCGTCGTCGTCGTCGTCGTCGCGTCGTGTTCGTTTTCGTCGTTACGTTTGTTTAGCGAGGCGATTACGATGATTTGATTTTTCCGATCAGTCATCGTGCCGGCCCAGCCGGAAGCGTTTGAGTCAGCAGAATGCGTGGTATCAGTGGTTTTAGCCGGTCGTCCGTTGCACGGATTACGGATGCCCGGGTAACATTGTTGTCGGGTGTGTCGGGTTTGATTTAGTAATTTCGTACGATAAATTTGCGGTGTGTTGCGGATCACGAAAAGGGGCGCAGATCAGAGGAGATAAAAGATAGAAGAGAGAAAGATAAAAAGAGAGAAAGAGAGAAAGAGAGAAAGAGAAAGAGAGAGAGAGAGGAACGAGAAAGATAAAAATGAAAGTAAAAATTCCCTTGTCTCGGACGAGCTTCGTTCTGAAAGAATGTTTGATTTTAGTTGCGCACGGTTCGTGTACTGTTCATACGGTCGCAAGGGAATTTATGCTTGGCAAAGTACAATGCTACTCAATTCAGGAGAAACGTGAAATCCGAAAACCGGGTGATGAGTGAAGCTTAAGACGTTCGTTGCATGCACACAATTTGGAAGGAGATCAAAAGAAACTCATAAGAGCGGTCTGAGATCATCATACTGAGTCGCGCAAATACATTCGTTTCGAAATCCGTACCCACCGTGATTCGGTGATACCAGCGCGCTACTTGCTTTACAATAAAATATGACATTTCGAGGGATCGGGAATGTAGCAACAAGCTTGGATTTTACTTGAAAACAGAAAACTTTGCCACGCGCAGTTCATAGCGAAGCAATTTAACTGCCCCGCTTATCAGGGAGTGTCGGGAAGGTACAGGAAGTGGCGTGAAGCATTACGGTCGATATACGGCAGCAGCAGAGTAGAAAAGGAGTTTAGGAGTGACCACATATTTGGAAGGTGTTCATAGTATGCACGTGTTTGTTCAGACGGACAGGATGCAAAGTTTGGCGTCCAAAAGTACAAAATGTATCGGTCCCCCTAAGACAAAAAACCTCGCGAAAAAAACCAATCTACAAACTAACCCCGTCGCAATGCAGCTAAGCCTTGTTAGAATGAAGCACGAAATTGGACCATCTTGAATGTATGAAGTTTATAAATGAAGGAACAAAAAAATAACTAAAATGAATACGAAACTAAAGCAGTAAAATTATCCAATATCTAACCCCTAGGCAAGACGCTTAAAATAAAATCCCGGTCCCTTACGAAACACATGGTTGATCGGAGCACAAGAAACTCGCGAGCAAGGGGTTAATCGTAAAAAGTAAACGATACCATCGTTAGCGGTCAACATAAACTTTCAACATGAGCGCGCCGCGTCGGAGAGAGAAAGGATCGGTTTGCACTTACCCAGATTTTCCGAGGAAGCATTGATGTCCGTCATGCGAGGACACCGTCCTGCCCGGCCACTTCCGCCGCTCGGTGGTTTCGGGTTGCCCGGGGAATGCAGAGATTGGCTTTTGTGGCGCCGGATCGTGGGCAGTCGGGCCACGAACGATGCGTTGTGCTTGAAGCTCGACGAAGCTCGCCTAATAAGTGATTTATGATTCAGTCCATTGGTATCAGCACTTTTCGTGTACAATTGTTGTGTAAGTGTGCGAAAATATGGTCCAAGGAATTGTTTATATCATTGTTTGTTTTTTGTTTGGTTCATAGTTATCATCGGAGGATGGTGGCGTGTGTCAGTGTGTGGGGACAGTTTTGTGGCGCCATTCGTTTGCGGTGCAACGTTGGCCCAGAAAACATCGCCCCCGAGCGTGTGGTTAGAGGTGTGACGGTGGCGTACAAACGTAAAACCGATAAAGTAGTAACAATGGAAATTAAAACCATCCATTTCGAATACACCAGATAGAGAGCAGGCAGGCAGAGAACGGTGGTTAGAACACGCCAAAGAAGCCACAGATTATGATTATGAAACATATTAACATTCGAGCGACCGAAACCCACGGACCGTGGGCAGGACGACCGTGACACAAGCGTTTCCCGTGTTGAGACACGGAAGATGTTAGATTGGGTTAGTAAATTGAACAAACAGAGTACACAGTCGATCAACAGCATATAAAAGTTAACAAAAGTTGCAGCAAATTCGAACGTGAAGCCAAGCGCAAACGCAACACAATGAAGGCATTGAAAGGGTGGAATGTGCACAAACGTTGGTTCGCAACGTAATTGTTCGACGAGGTTTTAAAGGATAATAATGAGAATGGCGGTGGCAAACAAACAGCAATACGGTGGCCATCAACCGACGACCATTTTGTGATGTTGGGTTCCACGAGGCCGAACCATTTACACCGATTCCAGGGCGCGTCGTCGGTTCGTGACGTTGATGGTTGTTGTCCATTTCCAGTGCCAAGTGCGTGGCGTTCATTTTTTAATCCGCGCATCGTTTCCGGAAGCGTGTTGAGGGCGCGCGTCCATTTAATGGCATCGCGAATCCATAATGCGATTGATTTGTATCATCATAAACGAATTACGAACCGGAAACGCGGCATGGCAGCATAAATACCGAAAATGCAAAAAGTGTTTCGTGTTGCCCGGAAACATGCAGCATCGTAGGTAAGCGTACACAACAAAAATGACGTTGATTGATCGATGGCGCGCGATGTGATGTGCGTGGGGCCGCGATGCAAACACATAGGGGGTGTACAGTGAAAAGCATACAGAACACAGGAAATGAAAATAAAAGAAAACAAAGGAAGAGAAAATTAAAACCGAAACGCAAGATAATGGCGATGAATATTCAGAAACGAATGGAATGTGAATGTAAGCCGGGTTTCAATCGAAGATTCAGATTCAGGTGTGGATCTAATCAAATAAATTTGCATATTTCGGATAAACGATGCTTCCGACTGGAAGACAAGAGTGACTGTATGATTAAAAACGTGGCGTGGCGAACAAATATAACGTTTATCAAGGGCGCGAGACAGAATGTTTGCGTGAAACAAAACTTTGTTTTGTTGTCGTTATAACAACAAGTCTTGCAAATGTCGAGCATCAACATAAGTATGCAAAGCAGATTAAAGCAGATTACGAGAGAAAAGCCAAAGACACTTAAAAGGCGGCAACAATGAACCGGACTCCGGTTTGCTACTTTTCCCGAACCCATTCCCAGCGTGCACAAGACCAACCGGCAACCGGGCGTGGGTTGCTGATTCACGATTCAGGCGTACAATAGGGCCAACGGACAGGGACCAGGGACGAGCCGAGCCCGACATGCTGGCAAGGTGATGATCGTAAAATGGGGCCTCAAAAAGGACCTGCTGAGCGATATCCTTCCTCCGTTATAACTTTCTCGCATTTGCATACGGTGACAATTACGATGATACGCCCAAAGAGGGCCGGTAGACTGGGTGCTTTGTGAATCTTCCGTGACCTGACCGTGCACTTTACCCGGAGCACCGGAAGTGGTACCGTACACATGTTAATGCAAATTATTAACGCGGCTTGACGATTCCGGTAGCGGATGTCCTAGACTCGGCGACCGAAATGAATCCCCTCGAAGAGAGACAGCCACACAAAGGGAAGCCTTTGTTTGTGGCCCTAGCATTTAATTCACTAATTTATGCTTCAAAAGAGAAAGAAAAACGCCAAACACATAAACACTAGTTAAGCCAGAAATGATGATGCATCCAATTGGAAGAATTTTAATTTTAAATAATGCAAGTGCAAGCAAAACCGTTACAAGTGATTTCACTTCAGTTCATGAATTAGTATAACTCGACGGGCGAAACAATTTCATGTTTTTAAAAAAGACGCTTGGCTAAACTTTAAGCATTAAACAAACAGCTCAGAAACGCTAATTGCTATCTAAAGAGTCAGAGAAAACAGTAAGAACGGCAAAGTTTTGCAATACCTCAATGCGAAACACACCCTAAAAGCTTTTTACAGTTTTAATCAAGACAGTACGATTGAAAAACTATTTCCCCAACGTTTAACTAGCAGTCCCAGCCAGGCAAAATGTTAAAACTATTCTTCTGTTTGAACATTTGTCTAAGCCGAGTGCGTTGGCCGGAAGCATTTCAGACAAAAAAACCCGTGATTTTTAAAATCGAATCAACATAGCGATAGGTGCACTTTAAGGGTTTCCGAAATGGTTCGGCTCCGAAACGGTACCAATTGGTGACTGCAGAAACGCTTCACGGAACGCTTCAGAAACAGAACCCGTTTCGGGGGCCTCAACATTCAGTCAAACAAACCGCAGAGCACTAGAAATCTATTAGAGTATAGAGGCTATGAGCGAGAGAGTAAACAAACGTAGACAAAACAGAAACAAACACAACTCGGTACACTAGGGACGTGTGGAACGCGGACGAGTTCCGAGCGAAACACATGAGGTTAAGAGCTTTTTTCTAAAAGTTTGTGCCTGCAATGCTACTTAATGAGAAAACTTACGCGGAACTGGTTGAGGCGGCCAGTTTTTCTGCGGCCTCCAGTTTAGATCTGTTCGGTCGGCCGGTCGGATACGGTCATGGTGAACGAAACAGTACCGAGGATCGATTTACGAACAGACAATAATACACCGTTTTGCGGTTGATTCGATCGTTGATGGAAAATTAGAAAACACAGGCACAGAAGGGCGTAGGATTTCCGTTAGTTGATTCGATACATATTGAACAGTTTGCAATAGAGAGAGAGAGAGAGAGAGAGAGAGAGAGAGAGAGAGAGAGAAAGAGAACGTAGTACTTTTACCAAACAAAAATTCAAAGTAAAAAAAAGGAACGAAAAGAATGAATTCATCAACGAACGAGACAAAAGGTAGTCATAAAACCTATGCTACGAATAGTGAGACACGATCGCAAATATACTTCAAGATAGAGAGCATCGTAGAAGAAAAAAAAGGTTCATGTTCCAGAAGGGTCTGTGAGAGTTTTGGCGTCTGTCGGAGTATGGTATGTAATCCTGCACAAAAGCCGTGAACACGGTTCTACGGTTTCGTTTCGCATAGTGTTCCGTGTTGTTCACGGCTGACAGGCCGCTAGTGGAATCTATGGCTGGAAAGTGCCCAGTTGCTAATCGAAAACGGAAGAAAGACAGAAATTCACAGAAACAGAACAAGATGCAATCGGCCGAGGTTTGCATAGCCGCTATAGTGAAACTGCGAACACGAAATGCGATTACGTTTCTTCGGAGAAAGCGGTGCAAATTGCGGGAAATCGTCCATTTTTTGCATTCGTGATTTACACGATCGTCCGTTGCGATTTACAAAACGAAGCGTAATCTGTGTCTACAGCGGTGAATATTTCTTTCTGTTGTTGGACGAAGGACTACGCTTTTAACGAACGAGCTGTTTGGATTCAAAGTTCAAACCGACAAGAGATGCGAAAGGACTTTATGTCTAAAAGATCAATTAGCATAGATGAGGAATGTAGTACTCGAAACTCGAATAGTGCCTCGAATGCAGCGCCAAGACTAAAAAGCATGCAAAAGAAGAATGGAAAATGCAAAACGTAAAACCACCAGGGCAGGAGACCTACGGAAGACAGATTTTTCCGGAATAAAAGCTTTTCCATCTACATCTGCTCCGTCCTAGGTCGGTCGCATTTAAATTGACACGCCTGGAACAGCCATTTGCACCATTCGTAGGGCCATTGTCGCTCCCCCACCCAAACAATCGGAACCTCTTCGGGGCCACTTGTTACGCTCAAAGGACTCCACTGCTCCAGTGCACTGTGAGGAGGTACGGGGTCTGAACAAATGTCGGAACGTGACTATTTCCTATAACTTGTACTATCTTGTGACCAAAGTTTACACTTTAACAGCGGCGCAGTGGTTGCCACAACAAACGGAAGTAAAGTTGCCCGATCTCAACCCGATTCTTCGCTCACGTCGAACGGAAAACCAATTCTCAAAGTGTTCCATTTTTAAAACAGGTTCGCCTTGATGCACCGTGTGATCTAATAATGTTCACATTGGCCTCACTCCCAAGAAGTGGCGCACAATGGCGCATCACATTATGCACCGGACTATGCAACCAGCCCGGCCGCCCGCCACCACCACGCATTAAATGGTGTCATTTGGGGGCTATAATTAAAGCACTTTTGCCTCCCAAGATGCACTGGCGTAATGAATTCCTTTCATCGCGGTGACCGCGTGAGGTGCCGGCGTGAGTCTGGCAACGTCTATTATTATTTCAGCAGCATTTTAATTGAAGAAAGTAAAGTGTCGCAATCGAACGCCGCCTCTCGACGGCAGGGAAAGCGCACCCAGTAACGGCCAGGGGCCCCCGTTTCGACACTGTACATAAATTGTAGAATATTTTAAGAACGGTCCCGAGGTTGGCAACATGACAACACTTTTACAACTCAGAATTGAGCACTGGGCCCGCGTGAATGGAACCGGGAAAAATAAATCACCACCATCGGTTTGGCACACTGCACGGAAAAAACGAGTTAAGCTCTCCAACGAATGTTGACAAAAAGTGAGTCATTACTATGTTCCGGTTCTGTTTGCACGTGGCCTCCTGGTAACAAAGTCAGCAAACCGTAAAATGACGACGGACCACAGAGGATGGTTTACCGCGCCCGAACGCAAACGCTTTTCGGTGTCCGTCTCCAGTGACTCCCCAAGACGACGGTCCGCGGACGGTTTTTTCTTGTGCTCCGAGAGCGTTTGCTGATGAGGCGCACTCAAATTATCTTCCCATTTTTCCGTCGAGCGCATCTCATTATGGTGCAATTACAGTGGCCTTTTACGCCTCTTTATGCTGCGGCCACCGAATCCCCGGATTCGGGCTTCACCAGCCTAACGAAGCACTTTGGCAAATTGAAGCTGAAACGATCGAATATAGTGCTGTTGACAGCATCTGTCCCCAAGTGGTGGCGATTTGGTGGACGGTTGCATTTTTCACCCTCCAGCGTGGGACACGTCCGAGCAAACCTTCGGCCCATTGTCGGACGCGAGAAGGACGGTGCCACTCACAAAAGTGTAAATAAAGGGCTCACGGTCGGACACGATCATAAATTCAAGTCGCACGATTCCCGTACCCGTTCCAATTGCGCATTGCTAATAGGGACTATTAATTCACTCCCGGCCTGGCCCGGCGAAAACACATTAACTCGGTCGATGTCAGGACACCAGCTGCGGTGGCCAGTCGTCGATCGATTGGCGGGCTATAGAAACAGCCGGTACTATTTATGACTTCTGGCGGTGGTCGGTTGTGAAAGAATCTGTCCCGGGGGCCATCGAGTGCAGCCACGAGTGCACTCGAGACTGTGGTCCATCTCCAAGAAGTCGCCCGCAAATGCATCACGCGCCCGGACCGGGCTGGAAAACTCAATTCAAGTTTTCACACATGCCTCGAAAGCACGTCCCGGAGAAACTTTATTGCCGGCAAGAAATAGCACAGCCGTGCGGTTCGAGGGCTTCCGGCGGCGCGCTGGCACGGTTTATGAATAAACGGAACGGGAAAAAAAGTTTGACAAATTCAATTAAAATCATCCCGACGACGACGACGAGAGACGAGGACTGACCGGGTTTGATGGGAATGTTGTGTTTCCCTTTTTCGGACTCGTTTCGAACTGCATTTTCCGGATTTTTTCCAACAAACTTTATGCTTCCCGGTCCGTGCGCACGTTACAACAAACAGGCAGGACGGATTCAGGTTTCAGGTTCCAACGGATTCCGTGGGCTTCCGGTGGCCCAGTTGGCGAGATGGAAGTGGACTTCGTGACACGACACGCTGTGCAGCTATTGAAAACATTGTCACGAACCCGCGCGGTCGGTTTCATTACCATAATTGTGATTATCTTTCGCATCGATCGCTGTTCGGCTCGTGGCACGGCTACCGAAGGTCTCCACCGTTGCATACCATTAAAATCGATGCCGCGGAACCCGGGCGTTTTGGGAAAAATGGGGTGGATAAAAATTAAAGTAGCACCACGTGGGCCAACCGACCACACGAACCACCAACGGATTTGATCGTTTAAATAAAACTCGAAAGGCGTCAGTCGCTTCGCGTCTGGATCGCTTCCGATACGGAGGAAATTCAATTCACCCAAACGGAAGTGTATCGCATTGGCCAAGACCGCAGCCCGCCGAGGACACCGAGAGAAATCGACACGACTAGGAGCAACACATCTTCTTGGGATCTTCATTGCCGGCGTGCGGCGTTACAGTGGGCACGTAGGACACTTCCGTGCAATCTGATCCACAGAGCACGCCTCCGAAGGAAGGATGTCGCCGAAACCGGAATACGGAAGCAGATTTGATGGAACAGAAATTAATTTCCCATTAATTACGTATCTCCCAATTAGATTGCCCAGCTTCGCCGGGAGCCACCAGCGGCTGGCCACCTCATTGGCACCATCTTCGCACGAATTAGTTTCGTGTTCATCGATACGCCGCAGGAGATAAGCACTCGCACGTAGCACGAATGATGGACACATCGACTAATGGAGTGTCAGTTGCGGATTTAAGGTCGGCGAACCGTGACCGTCGGCAGTACTCCGTCGCCCATTGGCCCCCATATGCCGGTCAATCAGGATACGCCCGGGGGTCTGTTGATGTAAACAGATTTTAACTTTACGAGAAAAACATCCTCATCAATTTTGATCGCCCTTTCGCGGAGAATTCACGGAAAAAGGGCTCACCCAGGCCCGGGTTGGCTCATTTTAATTAAGCCCGTTGCGCTACTGTTTGGATCCCCGAGAGGCCATATGCCAACGTTTCAAAAGATGCCAAATGCGGATTCCACCGTTCACCTGCCTGATGAACATAGCTGGCGGCCAGCTATCATCGACCACTCCCACGGCCAGGCCACTTTCTTTTTCATAACACTTCAATTATGCAGCCACCGAGCGATTGGTGCGCGATTGACTTCGTAGCACGTTGCCAATCAAAACATGGCTCTCGGTTGTTGTTGTTCCCGCCACACACTGTTGTGATTCGATTCCGGTTGGATCCGACGGTGTTGTTATTGCTCCAACATACTTGGCCACGTGCGGAGTGCCGCCGTTGATTTCGCAACACATTTCCTACAGTTCCGCTTTTTTCCGCCCCGGGAAAGGGTTTAAATAGAGGCAGCACAAGCCGTTGCCCTTCTGTCCGGCTTTTCGCGAGCCTTTCTTTTCCGGCACCACTCCCGTGGCGGATTCGGCCGGGAGGTAGAAAATCTTCAATGAAAAATTGATTGAATTCCTTCATCCTGCGGGCCTCGGTTCCCGACACCGGAAGGGTGTCGAGATTGCCAAACTGGCAGGCCGAGGCGGTGCGGATTATGATGAAACGGGAAAACAAATGAATAAGTAAATACGGAGTTGCTTTCGCCGTCGGAAGAAACGGCTTTCGGAGTGGTGCGCGAGTGTTCCGCCAAAACACAATATGACGGCGGCGCTTGCCCGCGGAGTAATGGTTCGAACGGCTCAAGAGGCACTCTCGTTATGACTTTTTAAGGCACAATATGGCTGCCGTTTACAAACTGTTTATGTGTTCGTCAATCAGCAGGATCACAACATACGGCACCACTACGTATTGGTAGGACAATATTTGCCCTTTCGCAATACCCGAAGAACCATCTAGACCGGCCAGTTTGGAATAAATATTGATCAGCGACGGCTTATTAAAAACTTTATACGACACGTGCAGCAAAACCATGCGGACACAAATCATAATTGGGTTATTTGATCTCTAGAGCTTCGCCGAACAGCCTTGGGGGCTAGGAAAATGTTTCTTCGTGCAGCTTGCTTTCTTCTCTCTTTTCCACGAAAATGGCGACGTTTCGTTGCTCGGATTTAAAAGAAACATTTCTCAGCCAAAAATTCAGACACATGGTGGACGCGCTTCGAAACCGCCGTGCTGCGGTATCCGTTTCTAGTCCGGAAACGGAACGAGCGTAATTCCGGGGAATTTTATCTCAGTCCTACGGAACGCAACGGAAATCCCTTTTGCTAGATGCAAAACTTGCCGATGCCGTTCGCCCGGCACGGGACGCGATTCGATCTTTGACGAAGAAAAGTTTCGGTACGCTTCGGCCATCGCCGGCTGTCAACTTCGCTCAGCTGCTAGACGCATTCATAATTCAATCCTAGAAGTGATTGACATGTTGAATGATGGTGCTGATGTTTCGGTTCCATAAAGGATCCCTTTGCCAACCCGCCAATCCCCGGTTTGCCGGTGTGCGCGAAGGATGCTGGCAGCCGCATTTCTAGTGCCCCTCTAGTTGGCCAAAGGTCCCGGCCGCCGTTCAGTTTGCACAGCCTGCCGACAAAGAACTTCTGTAAATATAGCTCCAACATGGAACGGCCATCAGCTATCAATCGGCTCGTAATGTGGCTTGTGCCAACCGACCGGGGGTTAGCATATTTCCGAGCGTGAGTAATCATATCATCTGGCACTGATTGGTACCACAAGCGTTCCGCTGAAGAATCGCAATAGACAGGGCCCGATTTCGCTCGAATTTACAGTCCCGCTTACGTCACACGCGGGAAGTCAACAAGCGGCACCGAATGTAGCACTGTCCCGAAGCATTCATAGAACGAACGATCGCAGGGAAACGATGTAATATGCTAAATACTCATCGATCGATAGTTAGGAAATTGTTTTAAGATGTAACATAAAATCACAACAAACTCTCAAAATGTTTGAGCTTTGAGTGAGACGAGTGAGGGTTTTTGTGCAAAATCGAAACAGAATGTGTAAAAGGAAAAGGAAAAGTTGGAAAACATGGAGCACAAAATGGGAATTGTTCTACGAAACTACTACAGTGCAGACCGGGACACAGTTGGTTGCAACAATGCAAAACAAAAACCATTTATTCCAGTGACAAACAACGATCGAGAGAGAGAGAGAGAGAAACAGAGAGCAGAGAGATACAAAAGAGCGGTACATTATGATAGAAAAGTCATTACTCAGGCAGCAACTCTTGCAGATACGTGTAGATAGAGTAGGGCTAAACGAACATCCAACCAGCTGAGACACACGAGTGACATACAAGACAAAGAGAACATTGATTGGAAAACCAACCTTTCCGTGGCACTAGGGCACCTTCTAGCCAGAAGATAAATTTTTTGACCACGAAAGCTTTCAATATACAGAAAACAATTGGTGTTGTTGTGATTCAATTTCGCACTGGGGCCTCCATACCGCTTCTCTTTTGGGAGGGTTTGGCTAACGTCAAACGCTTCTTTATGCATGTGTTTAGAGGGATTGCCACAGGGATTTTAAGGATAAAGTTGGGAAATTTACCTTGCGCTCCTAAGCCAACGTATATTCTATTTCATTAATTCAGTATTTTTGCTATAAGACTTCTAATGCGAGCGGGCATCTTTCTTCGGTTTCTCCGTGCAAGGCAGTATTGCTCCTAATTAATCCGTCCGGCCGGCGGTCCTCGCATGGTGTACGATTCCGCCAGACCGACCAAGGCCAACGCAAGAAAATCATCGATTACTTTCGCCCGATCGCCAAGAACCAATCGAGTCAGCCCGTGAAGTGGTTGCAGTTCGCGTCGGAGCACTTTAATTGGTGACCGTAAAATCGTTGACGGATCGAGGCGCGGATGCCCTAGCTGTTGGAGGGTGGATCGCGGCGAAGCAGCACAAGGATGTGAGAAAGCTTTCAACAACAGTTACGACGAATTATAGGGCACACGAGGGGGCTGTGTTTCTGGCTGGTTCGCCGGTCCCAAAGCAGTTTCAGCAGAAGGTCACCAGTTCAAACAAATTGACACGCCCGACATTGACCGTCACCATTAAGCTAATCGTACCGTATTTAGGGTGACCGTGGCACCGGATGTCGCGGGCGGCACCTGGAAGTGCAGGATAGCGGGAGGCGGATCGGCAAGAAATCGATGGAAAACTCTCATTCGTCCCGGTGGCGTCTCACGAGAAGCGTTTCGTTGGGTCACAATCCCCGGGGGGCGCGTCGGCATCGCGGCAAGGGTTCGGGTTCTTTTCCGTGGGATTTTCCTTGTCTCGTTTTAAGCATGTTCCGGACTAGCGGTCGGTGTGTGCGTGTTTGGAACAGGGAGCATGAACAGTGTAACGGGGTGGGTGTGTGAGAAAGAAGTAGTAGTTGAAAAGTTTTGAACAAACCAGACTCAAGATCAAACACGGAACCCAAGAGGAAGAAAGGTGAAAGAGAAGAAACGGTTGGCAGAAACACGAAATTACCTATGAATATTCAAGCTCTCTAAGAGCATATCCCAGTAATCGGTTCTAGATTTAAATGAGTACAAAAAAACGGTATAAATCATAATCAGTTTTCAGTGGCAACACGGCAGGAGGGCGAGGACTTTTCTTTGGGGGGTCTTTGTTCCGAAATACTGGCGGGCTAGGACCAAGCAAGCTTTCGCGTACCGTGGTCGGAAGGTTGGTCGGAAGAACCACGTGCGATATGAAGATTTCGCTTCCATTTAACATGTCGGTTGGTGGAAGAGAAAGAACTTGGTTTGGGTTAGGTTTGGTGGGTTTATCGGGCACAATGAGTTCGACGCCGGTTAGTGTTAATTGTTGGTGAGCACACATTTTAGTTTCAAGAAGAGACACGAAACATCGCAACAGAATCGTAACCGTATAAAGATAGAGAGGCCAGGACATAAAGAAAGGACCATGATGAGAGAAGAAATGGTAACGGACAGAAACAAAGACGATTAAGAAGAAAGACCCCGATTGGGGCAGTCAGTTGAAACATCAAAAAACGGAAACGATAAGAGGAAACACTTTTATGTACAGACAAAAACGGAGAGCCGGTCGAGACACGGGGACAACGGTGGGACATAAACAGAACATAAAAGTACAACAAACGTACAGGTGCACACACACACAGACACACGGGGGGTTGGCCACGGGGCGGGAAAGTGGGCCGCGGACAGAGAGGGCGCACGTTCCGCGCATTGTGAAGTGTTGTACGTGTGGAGCACGTTTGTGACGCTTAATTGCAGAAAGTGGCAAGATGGCATTAGGTATCGCCCTCGAAGACGGCCACTCCTGGAGAAAGGGCTCCCATGAACACCAAAAGGACACCAATGAAAGAGACAGAGAGCGAGAGAGAGAGAGAGAGGGGAAGAGTGTGTGGGCAAAGCAGAGCACATAGAGCACAAGATCTGGTAATATCGATAATGACACGACGATCGATCGAAGCGTGTAGCTGTATGTGTGTGTGTGTGGGTCAGTGGCAGAAGAAGGACACGAAAGTGGCTGGCTAGGACCCCTGACTGGTGGCCCCCGGAGGTGCATGTGCTGGAATATGTTGTACCGAAAAACGGCGGTGAAAAGGGCCCATCAGATGTGACAGGGTACATCATCACCCTGTGATGTGGCTCTGGCCGCCTCCGGTTGCCAGTGCGCCACTGTCACGGAGCGAAACGGAAAAGCGGAGGGCGTGAAGCGAGAGGGGCGCGCGGGGAGTCAAGTGGATCGCATGGATGGGTCCATGTTTATGCTCCGGGTACATAGGTAAGGGCCTCGGCGCGCTTCCACCATGCGGTGGCGTACGAACGGAGACCAACCACGTGCCCGCGCGCGCACGCGAGAGAGAGAGAAAGAGAGCGAGAAAAATAGGAAACAGAGGCCAGGAACCGGGCTGCGGGGCAGATGGGGGGCTTTAATCATGCACAATCAGAACCGGGAAGTACTCACGATGGCGGGGGCGACGGCAGCGGTACTTGGTGAATTTTCCACGTTGCTTCCGACAGCGAGTGCTCGTCGGCGGCGTAACACCGCCAGAGGGACTGGATCAGCGTTGCAGCGGGCTGCCGGCGCCGGATCATGTGCTTCTGTCGCTGCTGCTGCTGCACCTTCAGCGCGAACCCACTGCCCAGGATGCCCTACAATAGACAGGGACAAACAGGGGAAGAAAGCAAAAAACGGATTAAGTGCCGGCGGTAGTAATGCATCCCTGACGGAGGCGGCTGATGACACGGGTCGCCCAATATTGTGCCACGAGGCCACCCGACGCGCAAAGTGTCACGGCACAACGCATACACGCGCGGGGAATGCCGGGGAGTTTTAAATAGTTGACACATAAACCTGTCCACCGGGGCCATGATCTGTGACTCGACACCATTCTAATGCGATCCCCCGTTATGTCTCTTCTGGCGCTCGCTGTGCTACCGTCAAGAATGTCTTGGCGGGACCTCGCAACAAAGGTTGCAGACTGCAAGGGAACTTTTCCTTCCTCCGCGCAGTAATTGACATAAATTGCACACCGAACTGGCCCCCACCGAAGGCAGCCCCCCAGGACGACTTTCAGCGCGCGCGCGCGCGCCAAGGTGGGCACAAAGTTCAACCGCCCCCGGGCTGGTTCTTGGTGCAACGGAGAGCCACATCCACGGCACATGCTGTTGAAAGCAGCGCGACTGCCGGCGGCCACCTTACAAGAGGCACTTGAGGAGCAGAGTAAGGGTCAAGAATGACGTGCTTTAAAAATATTATACACTTGGGACGGCTGTCGTGCTGTCTACCCTCCGGGGTTCGGCAGCTAGTCGTGGCCCGGCCTCGGTCGGTGTTTGACTGTTACAAAAGGTTTGGTAGAAAACAGGAAACCCGCTCTCTTCTAGGACGACGACTGCGACGGGGCCACGCGAAGACATCCCTCCTGTGCGCGGCACGTGTTCGGAAAGTTTCGATGGACAAAGTTTTTTTTCCCGTAGCAACTTATTTATTCTCCGCGCTTTTGGTCAGACCCATTTCTTCCCACTTCCGACACGGTGACCAATCGGGAAGCGCAGAAATCACTCATTTTCCAGATTGCTTCTAATTGAATTTACGACCCACGCGAAGGTGGGTTCCGCGTCGTAATAATATTTCATTTTCGCACCATTTCCCTGATGAATGTGCCGGAAAGCTTGGCTCCCGAAATTAGGTCGGAATTTTAAAGGTGGCCACCCGAATGCAGATGGAACTTGGTGAATAAAATGTTGTTGAATTTAAATACGCATAATGCGGTCGGTGATGGATACCGCGACGGACTTCCTTAATGGAGGCTATCCGGGGGCCAAAATGGTTGATTTATGGCGCGCTTAGGGCTCGATTGATTTACAAACGTGGCCCTAACTCGTTCTCGGGACCGTCGGCTTCGCTTACGTAGGCCATTTTTCGATGAATAGTGGGTTGGTCCGTGAAGCCAGTCGCGGGAAGCGAGCAATTACCAACGTAAATTAATAGCCTCTTTGGCAATTAAGAAAAGGTTGCACGCTCGTCCGGTGCCACTCCGGGAGCGGGTGGCCATTTTTCTTGTACCGATTTGCTGCCTAGACAAACGGGCCGCGGCCCAGCAGCACATCCGTCCGGGTGTTCGCTGTAAACTAATAAGAGAAATTAATAAATAAACACTTACCGCAGGTAGCGCAAAGAAGGAGATACCGAGCAGGGCACAGAACGAGGCAATAATTTTTCCTTGCCACGTCTCCGGCACCATATCGCCGTAGCCGACGGTGCACAGCGTTATCTACGGTTCGCGGTTGGCCATTCCGGGAGCGAACGAAAGGCCCGGTTTGTGGGTTCCGAGAGTTCCGCCGCGAATCCGATCCACACGTCGTCGCAGGGCAGGGGGCCGCAGGGCCGTATGTGAAGCGAGGGGAGGGAAAATGGCAACATAGGGGAGATAAGAAACGGCTATATAATGTACATCCTGGGCCGCCACGAACGTCCGGCCGTTGGCAACGCAATGGAACGCAAGAAATTAATAAATTTAACGTTAGGCGTTACAATATTTAACTGGGGCACGCTCCCGCCGGTGCCCGACGCCAAGGCAATCGGCCACACAGTGGTGGTCCCTACACACGGGCCGGCAATAATTTCGAATTTAATTTTAGTTTCCGCTAAATATTGAAAGCGATGGCTTGCCATTCCCGGAGCTTTAACGCGCACAGGGAACGAAACTCCGACGCTGGAACCCGTGCGGTGGGGGATTCCAAGACAGTGGGGCCGACCCGCATTTTCCGCTGCGCGAGCCCTCGGATTCGGTCGGATAAGGAAAAGGAAACCACGGAAGAAGAAAAAATCAAAAGAAAACCTTATACTCACCACACCCCACCATAAAGCTTGAGCAAAGTTACTGAACTTAGTTTCCTTGACGTCCTTCTCCATTAAATACACTAAAAACGAGGCAAAAATAAGGCCCAGAAACCCTATATACAAGGTTGTAATTAATTCCTGGAAAAGAGAGGGAAAGAGAAGAAAAGAGGCTAGTGAGCGAGCGAGTCGATTATGTGTGAGAACCGAGGTGGTTCACAGGGAACACAGGAAATTAAACGAGTCCAAGGATACTGCGGCGACGGCAGCAGCGGTGACCAATGGAAATGTGCCCGGATGGAACTCGGAACCACGCTCCCGGCGTGTCTGGGTGGGCAGGATTTTAGGATCGTAAAATTGGTATTAGCTTCGGTATTAGCATGGAAAGGGACCGTGTGTGTGCCAAGCGGTGTGGTTGATCTGGCAACTGTTCTGAAGGGTGTTGGAGAGGCCAGAGGGCTAGGAAAAACGATAAAGAGCGGTCCGGGCTTCCAGAGTTCCAAACCACACCAACAAGATAGGGGTAACGTGTGACCATCGACTGTCTGTTGAGCAACATTGAACTAGAAACAAAGGTAGTATCCTCCGAAACGATGGCCACTCGGACAGGGGTTGGGAACCCCCCCACACGGAATGATGTTGAGATTTAGGTGAGTGTGTGGGATTAGCTAACGCTCACTTTTCGACATCTGAACCCTTCTCAAGTTGGAAAACATGAGAGGAACACTTTTTTAATACGATCGTTAATCCAACGTTCTGGGAAAGCATCCAGTAAAGTGGCTTTCTGTTTCGTTTCGATAAGATAATTGTGGCGGAAATTAATTTCACCTCCGGCCAATATGGCACCAGCAACGTGGGCCAATAACTGTCGATCGAAACGCCGCACCAATTGCCACTTTTCACCCCACCGAGGCCATATCTCGCGCGGAACAAACAAAACAATCTCCGACAGGGGAGGGCCCTCGAATGCGGGTCACAGAAGGTGCCGCGATTGCTGTCCCCGATATTCCGGCCCCCGGACAGATCTCACAAATCATTAATGTCAGCCGGCAGCCGGGTTGAGTAAATCGCTGCATCAGGCATCTCATCGTCCCAGGCGCCACTGGCGGCCATCTATCTTAATTGGCATCGGCCATTCGGTGGGATAAAAATTATTTCCACGCGGCCGTGATCTTGAAACGCTTCGTAAGGCCAGCGGCAACGCTTTAATTGAATAAAGGGAAATCGGCTCAATCGGCTCTATCGGTAGCCTGCGGCAGTGAACGTGTCTCGACGCTGTTTTGGCAATCCAAAAAACAATAAACCTTACCAAAGGGTGTGTTTCTCGGTAAAAGTAGCTTCAAACTTGCCAATAACAACCCAATAGAGCGGATGGTTTACAATGTTTCACCCGAGTTTACACGAGGAGCAGATTGCAAATCCCCAAGTTTTCTGAGCAAAACGGGTGTTGGAATAATATGTTTAATTAACTTTCCTCGTCCCGCAAGGAACGCCTGCCAAACACCAACCCGAACACCACCAGAACACGTGTGCGGTTGGTGCCAGCGTTTTCAGGATTATTAATTGGAATTTAATCCTTTTCGATTGCACTCCCGGGGAAGCCAGCCAGCTCGACGGGCGCCGGAGGCTGTGGCTTTCGTTTTGCACATCCTTTTTCACCGCCACCGTAACCCGTAAGCGAAGCGTGGCGCGTTTTACGGTCCGGAACGGCGGACGGATCCTGCGCGAGGCTTCCTGCAAAAACCACACACTGATCGTTCCGATGGGCCGCAAGAACATTAAGTCTCGCCGGAGTACCGACTGCAGCCTGCAGTTTTGCGAAAGCGAAGCGAAAAACCCACAGAGCTACGGCTACTCGGCAACAGGACGCTCCCAGTGCTCTGCGGAGGGCTTTGCATATCGGGCAGCCGGTGCTCTGCGAGGAAAAAACCAAAAAACACATAAACACTTGCTGCCTCTCACCTGGCGAGTCATTTCCCATACCAACACAATCATTCTTCATTAATTTCACTTTGTTTAGCAGCTACCGTAGCAACCCGCCCGGCTGGCTGGTTGGTTGGCGAACGGAACACGGCACGTCTGCAGATCGAAGGTGGCGATGGAAAAGCCAGCGCCCTGCACCGGCGGTCGGTTACGATCTCCGTGCCTACTGCGGTGCGCTTCGCTGAGGCGAATTGAAACAATTATGAAAGTTAAATGAAATATTGCTACAGTTTTCATTCATCTCTCTCTCTCTCTGGCTCTCCCTGTCTCTGTCTCTCGCTTTCTATCTGCCGTTGCGAATCCTGGACTGTGTCGTCCCGGAATCGGAACGGGTTTATCAGTGGCACGGAAAATAAGCAAATGTATTTGCAATTAAGTGCAGAAGTCCGCACCGAGGCAGCGTTCGGATCCGGGTGTAACCGGGACCAAAGTTTAAGTCCATTTCGCAAGGATAGTACACGACCGAGCAGGATTGCAATGCGGCCCAGGTCCGGACCCGGGCCTCGAAACCAACAGGTATCGCGTACGGCGAACTGCACCAGGACCACTAATACACGCGCCATTATCTTAATGAGCTGATAGTACTGTTTCGTCATTAAATAATACGCTCGGCTCAATGGCCGCCAACTTTCGTGGCCCGGGAACTCGGCAGGACAAGCGTATTTGGTGTGTAATTGAATTGGGTACGTGATCATAACCGTGGGCCGCGGTGAGGTGGCTCGCAACCCGCACAATTTCGGAATGTATATTCAATAGTGAGTGAATGGAGTTTCATTGAATTATATTGAATGGGCCGAATACCGCATTAGACGTAAAGTGGAGTTTGCCATCATACGTTTTATTAGTATCATAAACCCCGAGAAACGGTTTCACCGCTACTTGTTGGACAGCACTTCATATCGGCTGTAAAGGGAGAAATGATTTCGCCCACCGCCCATCTCCGAACGAGGATTTACACTACTAAAACCCGGAATGCTTTCAAACCCGGAAGTCACCGGCTTTTCATCATTTTATGACCACCCTCGAAACGTAGCGCTCATCCCCATTATCGAAGGCTGCAAAGTTTTCTTTATTTCCTGTCACGCAGCAAAGCCAAGCTATGCTGGTGGAAAATCGTCCACCGTCCACCGGCGGCTAAGTAAGGCATTAAAGCAAAACGACTAAAAAACGGCCACGACGACGACGACGGCGGCCGCAGTCCGAAACATACGACACACGCCGGGTCGTTTATGGAGTCATGCAATGATATTCAACCGCTACCGGGCCCATTCCGACTGATAGCATCGTAAAAACAGCGGTTCACGGGCTTAATGGGTACATAAATCAGAAAGGGGTTATGAAATTAAATTATTTTTCTTTTTGCGTGAGCTTTTCCCCGCTCCGGTCTACATTGAAAACAAACATATTCGACCGACCCCAACGTGGGGCCAGGCGATGGGAGTGGTTCGGAAAATAAATGATGGAGTCCCGCCGCTCGGGTTAGTGTTTATGCAACGAAATGGAACCACCGGGCTGGTCGTCTCTCTTTTTCAAGCACACAATCTCTACTGATAACGGCGAGAGAGACTAGAAAGTGCAAGCTAAGATGCAAAGTTCGCGCCGGGAACACTCGAGAATGTGCCAAAGCCGGACAGGTTCGGACAGCCGGGAGGGCTTTTATCATAAAGTTTGTCGTCTTCGGACACGGCACCATGATAACACCGGCATTTTGGGAAAGTGCATCACGGTGCCGCTCGGCCGGAAGTGGCAGACGTTAATTGTACGTGTCGGAGTTTTTGGCCACGAACACAAAACCCAACACAAACACAACCGATAGACTCTCACCGTGGCCACTAGGCAAAGGGTTGCGGAAATATGATGGATCGTACTTGTTACGTAGCTTATGAAATCACCAGACGGGAAGCTGCATTGCCGGTGGCCCATTCCGTGCGAAATCCGGTGAGAAAGCTTTCCCCCCGTCCTGGTCGGGAAAAAGCGGTCGTCACCTGCCGTTCTACTAAATGGCCAACGTTCGCTGCCGATGGAGGCGCCTGGTCGCCTTCGGGCAGGCGGCGAACGGAGACCCCACCCGGAGCTACACGATCATTAATAATTTTCACCGAAGCGGAAGCCCGACTGTTTCCTAGACATTGTTCGCTAAATTATGCATGATTATTGTTATTATGAGCAAATTGTTGTGGCACTTTCAGGCCCGGCTTATCTTGGATCATTTTCCTCACCCCAGTTCCGGAAATGGCGTGGCGCCGATGTAAGCGGAAGAGAATGGTTTAAAATCGATCGGCGGATAAGGGACGGCCGGTGCTCTTTTCTGTTCTAGCACCTTTCAGACAGATAGGATATTTTTTAGCATTTGTCGACCACAAATCGATCGTCGCTTGGACTGACGAGACGGGCGAGACACGAGTCGACGGGTGCTCTGAAATGGTGGTCACGTTTTTCCGTTCGATAAAGCATGTCCAACGGACGGAATCTTCTGCTTGAGCGCACTTTCTTAACGCATTGTAACGCAAGCACCGAGAAGTTTCGAGTGGATTTCGCTCGGATGCCGCTCGGATGTCGTTTGATGCCATCAGCAGACCATACATTCCCGTCAGGGCGAGACATCAAGATCCGAGAGACCAGCGAGCGGTGCCATCATAACTGACCGTTACGTTTTATCATTGGCGACGCTGTACTTTGCGCCCCGATCGATTGGTGTCCGTGCACTGCGAAAAAGACATCGCCCTCGGGATGAAGGAAACGGAATGCGCACCACACGCACCGTCTACCCGCCCCCGGTGGGGTCAACAAAATCAAATGGCATTAAAAAAAAGGACATCAACTCCGGCCGACTTCGGCCCAGCATCCTGGCCCAGCACGGTCCGGATTAAGCCGATGTCGAGGGAAACAACTCCATAGCACCGTCACCGATTGCTATTTTCCCCGACGGACGCTTGTGTCCTTCACGCTGTCGTCAAGGGGTTGGTGACAGAGCGTTGGCCCATTTCTCGGCTCTTTCTTTCCCACCAATAAATACCGATAAATGGGAAATCGGAAAATGAACTGAGCCGAGCTGGAACGGGAACGGCAAAATCGTCGTGTTCGCGCCCGGGTTTGTCCCGGGTGGGGTAGGGACCGGAAACCGGCAGCCACACGGAGCTTTTGCAATGAAGTCGCACAGACTCGCTTCGAGACTTCCTCTTCAAGGCGTGCGCAACAGGACGAAAGGAAGGCCACCAGAACGACAAATGGTTTGCTGCTCAAAAGAAATCGATACGCCGTCCTCACAGCAAAGTGCCATTTAACGCGAGATGGTCAGCGATGGCGGGAAAAAAATGGTCCAGCCACAGTCCCGGACTTAACGAGCGTGGGCATTGTGCGCCCTTTAAAGGTGGCACAACGTTGACCCGGGACTGGATTTCTTTCCTTGGCAGCGCTAAGCGCTCTTGAGTGGGGGGAACTAGGACAAACAGAACACACGTTGAGTGGAGGTTGAACTCGGAGTAGCTTGGATTGGGTGGGAAACGGTCGGGTTGAGAGAAGTGAACTATGCTACTTACCTGTCTGTGAGCGTAGACAACACTCCCTAGCAGTTTCCACGTTCCGCCACGTCGGTCCATGCGCACCATGCGCAGGATCTGGAAAAAGCGTAACCCTCGAAGCGCACTGGTGGCAAACACCTGCCCGGATGTTCCCATTACGAGCACCACTATGGAGGCGGCTATCGTCACTATATCTGCTCCCGAGAAAGAGAGTGAGAGAGAGAACCGGAAGTGTGAAGGGAACGGATGTCGGATTACTCCGCATTCGGCGACGAACCTATGATACAAAAAGGCCGTTTTAAAAACTTCAGCCTCCCCACAGCTCCTTGATAGCGCGAACGACATCCTGATGACCAAAGTCTGTGGAGAATGAAGGGAAAACGCAGCTTTACAAACTGTCCAACTAATTGCCAACTAAAGTTCGCATGCAGCAGTCGCGTGACGCATTGATGCACCCCGCCCGAAAGCCTAGGGCAATAATTACATTTTAATTGTGAAATAAATCGAATCACCGGACCAACGCGGAGTCACACACAACGCACACACGTACCTAAACACCGAATTCCGGACATAAATAATTGGTGTAATTATGCATCGCTCCCTAATTGGACCGCTTTCCCATTGGGCCGATTTGTTTGCGGGCGCGCCCGATTTTTGCGGATTGCGCACTCAATTATTTCGCGCGTGATATGTGGCGCACCAACCGAAACTCAGTGTCAACACCAAAAGTTGCGGCATGCAATTATACTTAACAGTTTCGGCCCACAAAACCTCCGGTGCACGTGCCCTTTTGCGCGTTCGTTTAATGGCGCATAAATCGACCAGATGACCTTTGGATGGAATGTAGCACACCCGAAAAGTGTGTGCATTTTTGAAACGGGTGACCCACCGGAGTCCGGAGTGTGACGATCGGATGCCCAAGTTAAATATTTTATCCACACCCGAGACCGAGCAGCTCGACGGCCACCGTTGCGTGGCGGCTTGAAATTGAGCGAATCCAATCTTGGCCGTTGGCTGAGCGGACCCCGGGTGTGCCCGCTAACAGTGGTTCCGCACGAATGGTTAATTGAACGTATCCATCATCAATCAATCAACGGAACCGGGGGGGCCGGAGAACCGATAATCCACATCGGTCATCCGCAGAAGACCGCAGAAGACGATTCTTCTTCAAAGTGAAGTCTTGCGAGACTCGATACGTGTCCTGCTGCTGACACCGCTCGGTACGGTCGCGTGTGCTCGCATACAAGGACCCCCGGTTCACGGATAGGCCAACGAGTGCTACTTCCGACTTCACCGCCGTGATGCACACACCAAGCCGCGACGACCCCCCTCACGGAAGTCACGCGTCCCGGATGTAGCGTTGACTTGTGGCGTGTGTTAATGCGATGTGCTCTCCCGACCCGACCCGACCCGAACCCGGGAGAGTGGGGCAAATTGCTTATAAATTAAGAGGATGCCAAGGATCGCTCGGGCCGCGCCCGCCGGTCTGGTGAATCGTGAACGAAATCGATTAAGATGTTGATTCACACGCTCGTCTGCGCGAGGTGTTAATTCGAAATGCCTGTTAAACCGGACGTAAACGTTTCAAACACGCGCCAGTTGCGGCGTGGCGTCCCATAATTGAATAAGGCTGCTAAGGGTTGGGCGCTTTAAAGAGCGATCTTCGCGCTTGCGGTTTAATTTATCGATCTTCAGGGCATCGATTTCGCAGTAAATTGGTTTGGCAGAGATTTAGCGAACGTTCTGCGCACGAGCTAACGTTAGTTTCGTTTCAAGTTTGGGTCGGCCCCAGTGGCCAAAGAGTTATGCTGATGATGCATCGAACCAACCGTACTTTGCGTGTGATGATGAATTTCTTTTCCAACGGGACCCTTTCGGGTCCCTCATTTCTCGACCTGATTGCCATTGTCGCATAACGGCAATGCGTATAATTTCCGGTGCACGGCAGCGTGATCAATGGCGCAGACGGCGAACGGCGAATGATGGACGGCCACAGAAAGGCCGCCAGGCAAATACGGAATACAGTTGGTCCGGAGGAAATTGATGTCCTGCGGGCACGAACGCTTCACGTGACTGTCTGAACTTGCACCGGCTTTGTCGGCGGCGGTCGGAGATAGGTGCGGTTACCCTGTGCGCAACGCGACCGGAACGGAACGGTGACACACTTACCTTAGGAAGAACTCGATCGAGAACCATATTACTACTATAATCTCCATGACGAATAAGATGGCGATTGCTTGTTCCTCGTATTCCTGAATAGTTGAGAAGACACTTAAGGCCAAACATGTGAACACCATAAAAAATCTGAAAGTAGCGAAAGTTAACAGAATTGTTTAGTTACGTATAAAATTACGTCCTTAAAACGGAGTCCCGAAAAATGAACCACAGTAAAGACTACGGAACTGTCCGCGTCACCCCTGTCGTCATCGATTTTGTGGCCTCGTGCGAACCGAATCATTACCTCTGTCAGCTTGATTAACTCATCCGTGAGCAGAACTCTTGTCGTTTTGCCATCGAATGACGGTGAACGTGGAGCCGGCGGAAGCCGATCGAGCAGCCCCGCGGCAAATGGTACCAACTTGACGTGACGGCCTGAAGTGTCCTCCCGGAGAACGCGCTAATTCCGAACGATTTCCGATTCTGTCAAAACATTTCGCCAAGGGATTTGCGGTGGCCCGACTCGCTAAGTGACTGCCAGTTGATGGCCCTCGCCTCCATAGGAAACGGCAATCAGCCATTCAATCAACCTGACAGGCCAGCAAGCCTTCTCTCTGCGCCGTTGCGTGCGAATGACAACGAGATGCGGTTCCGGCGACATTATGTGAGGGTTTCGTGAAAGGTTTCGAAGTACCTTTCCCGACGTTTGCCAAACGAACCACCGGTGCGGAGTAGCTTAAGACTGGTGGACAGACTAAGACATAAAAAGGGCCAATTTTTAACAACAAAAAACACCTCCATTCATACCTCGCCGGTGTTAGATTTCCAACCTCACAGTTTATTGTTCTTCTTTCATGCCATTAGCTTTAATAGCTTGCGAAAAATATTGCCTTATTGGGACGACCCGCTGGCACTTGGGCCATGTTTTATGCGAGTTGCCTTAGAAGCTTTTTTGGAACTGCTCCAGCGACCACCACCTGTTGGCCGGGTGGTTCCCGCCAAGGTTCTCCAGGTTTTTCAGCCCAGGATTAATAATTGAACCCGAGCCAGAACGGCCTGGACCGTGAACGGAAATAAAAACTTCGACAGATGTTATGTTCGCTCATAATTCGCTGGGCCAGAGCATCAAACTCGACGAGAGTACAAAGAGAAAAGGGGCGCAATTCTAGATTGCAATAATCGATGGCGGGGACCGGTTGAAAGGAGCAACAATGTCGAAACTTGTGCCAAAATCAAGAGAAAAACTCACAAAAAAAAGCGGAATTGGCATGAAACGCCGTTCGCAGTTTTGGCTCGCAGCCAACCGATGTAATTCGATACGATCGATTAGACCTGCGACTCCGACTTCGAGGATCGATGTGTGGCAAAACGGTTTGAGTAAACTAAGCTTTGGGTTTGTCTTCTGAATAATAATGTGACCGTGAAGCCATTACATGGGCACGGCTCATAAGAACTGAAACGTAGGATAATGGCATCACAACAACCGAAATGGCCGGAGGGCCCGATAGGGATGAGTTCACGTTTAATAACTCGGAAAAAGTTGCATCTCGCATGCTCTCGTTGTGACCGGAACTCTGCTCGGGGCCGTTCTCGTTTGAGTGGCATGTAAATAGCCGAAACACGACCCCGGAAGTGGAAGCCATCCGCTGACGGCGATTCCAATCCGACTTTCGTGTCTGTCATGGTTATGAAAATTTAATTAGGACTTTATTGCGCGCTACCTAATTGATTTACGCTGAGTGCACATCGCCACAGGCGCCGGACACTGGGCAAGCTGGGCACAACTTCCGCCCGGAACACGTCACACGGCGAAGCGGGAGACAGTACGGACGAAGAATTAAATCTTACAAACTTTTGCTAATTGCTCACTTCCATTTTGTTTCCACAGGTTTCTCGTCACCGGCAGCTCCCAGCAGGTGATGGCGCTCTGGCTTTAGTGTGGTCACATTTTATTTTCGACTCGAAGGCTCTCGCCCGCCTTGATACTTACACACAGACATGGTAGAAAATCGCTTTGAAGCCCCGGGGTCGCTCGAGAAAATTGTAGACCCTGCTCTGCAGCCGCCTATAACGGGCATCACGTCGTGAGCCGCGGTTATAGTTGAGCGGCTTCCCCAGCAGTGACATTCGTGGTCTTGCAAGCCGGTCGGCCCTATTTTTGTCAGATAGTTTGCACGCGCTGAAAGTAAAGAGAAGAGCGAATCATCAATTGGATATGTTGCACAAAAAGAATGAAGCTTATCAATACGTTCTCAAGGATACATCTTGCGGTCTTGTTAAAATCTCGAGTCACTCAAGCTCCCAGCTCATAACGCGTAAGTGTGCCACAATTAAGCGCGTCCAAGTCTCAGATCCTCTCTGCACCGTCTGACGGGCGTCGAGAGAAACACTTTGCGATGCCACGAGCTACGGCCAAGGATAAGCAGCGGCGTTAAGCTAGAAAAAGTTTCCATCCTCTTGCATCGTTTTTAAAACAATTAGAAAATAACACCAGTCCCTCCGCGGCCAGCACAGCTCCGGCACTCCGGTCTTGGAAGCTGACACCGAGCTCCGAGGAAGAGCCAGGAGTTATTTCGCGAGTTCATTATGGAAACTTTCGCTGGCAAGTTTGAGTGGCAGAGCGGTGCCGACGAAGACACCGGTCTAGGGCCGGTTGATGATGCCGGAATGCCGTCTCTAGGAATGTGGCCGCTCCGAGTTCGGGCAACTTAGGCGGCCACAACCCCCAACCGCAAAGCCGAAACGAAGTCGGGTTTATTTGCTTCGCAAATTAGACGATGATTCGCGCCACGGAATGCAGACCACTAAAAACCCGGCCCGGCCTCGCGCGCTCGTCGGAAAAAGAAACTTCGACACCAATCCCGTGAGGGGAGAGTGCGCATCAGACCGGAGCCACCGGACTAATTATGCAAATACAGTATTATGTCCGGGCGTCTCGTCCCGAGGATGTGGCGCAATAACGGGGACAGTCATAAAACAGGAGACCCACAAAGTGAAATTACGAGCCACCGAGAGTGCAATGTTTGCGACGGAATCCGTTTAGCGCTCGAAGGGCCGAGTTATGTTGCTGCGAAAAGGGGTCCCCAAAGGTGGGTCGCACTTTTCGCGCATAAGATTATGCCGGGAAGCTTAACAGTGTTGTCTAGGATTTCGGCCACAGCCGGATGCTTTCGTGGGGTTATTTGAGGATTATACTCTCGCCACTTGAGGACGGTCACAAAATATAGAAATGCGTTAGCCTTCTGACTGGGGCCTTTCCTTCACAACGGTTGAGCTGACACCGCCTCGCCGGAGTCAACCCTCGCTAAGCCCGGAGGCGTAAAGTGGATCATTACTTATCCATCTACCTTCGATCCTGGGCCGAGCCCCTTGATTTGCTATTCATACCGGATCGCATCGTTTGATGAGGTGATTAATCAGCTTCTGCCCTCAAAGAAAAACGCTGTCAAACGAGTTCTTGCCAAATGTGTGACAGTCACGCCGTGGTGCGGAAAAACCATCCAAGGCCGGGACCTTGCGGACGCCGGATCCACCAGTTGTCTTTCCACCCGCCACAAAAACCGTGAAGCGGAAGAAAGCCGAGAGCGAAATATACTAATCTGTGAGCACGAAAAAAGCAACCATTAACTTCCCAAATAAGGGTTCACACACAGTACATTCCGACCCATCGTATTAACAAGGATTGACCTCCTTTTTTGCCACCTTTGGCCTCCTCGGGGCATCGCGTTTTGTGGGTCGGGCGAACAGAAAACTCTCATCGCCCCGGCTGGGCGGCTGAGCCGGGCCACAGTTCTTGAAGACGGTGCGCGGTGGTGGGTATGTGTGGACACATCGTTCGACGGCACGTACACTCGAGGGTTACAAGCAAATGACAACGGCAAACAAAGTTGCAGCGGAAGATGAAGAAGGAGAAAAAACCCCAACGCTGGAGACGTGGGAGCCCGAAAAAACCGTTCCGGGCGGGACCGTTCACGTATTTACTTTTCTAATTCCCAAATCCAATGACCCGGCCGGCCATCGGCAGACCGGAGCCCTTCGCACCATAAAGTGCTCACCACGGCGATATGGCGAGTTCCTATCTTCGCTCGGCCCCGGCTGGGCCAAAAAAGCGGCCGAGCTGCTGCAGCCGGCCGGATGTGCTCAGGTTATTTTGTTGCTAACTAACTGAAAACAACAAATCCCGCTTCCGGGCGTACCGGATGCCACCCGGATCGTTGTCCTCGCTGCGAGAAAGCCAACGTGGCCCAAGGGCCCCCCGAGAACGTTTCGTGGAATTCTGGAGACGGAAGAAGCACTCTTTGATTGTTGCCACGATTCCCTCGCCGACCACTCGCTGGGTCCGGGGACTGGCTGTCCACTCCATTTCGGACTACGGTTTCGTCCTCGCCGCTCCGGAACGTGCGTGTATGTGTGTGTGTGTGGCAGGGCTAAATCGACAGTATGTAGGGCTTATGTGGTACCACACGACCCTATCGTCGTGCCGTGAAAGAAACCAACCGGACTGGTGTCCGTTAAGCCGCTTGACGATGTTGCGAAAGACTCCCGGGCTCCCGGCCCGGTCCGTGTGGGCAACCCATATCTTTTGATCTTCTCAACGATGCCAATTCTGGACGCGGAGAAAAAGATTAGAGGCACGGATTAATGTGTTTATTTTTGACCGTTTTACCAAGTTGAGGAATCTGTGGGTCCGGATTCCCCCGTTTCCCCATTCGGCGGAAAGGTGGAACTGTTGGCGTTGGAAGCCAGCAAAAACTTTAATTCGGAAACGGGGAACTTTCTGGCAGTTGCCACTCGGGTGACGAGAACTCGGGTTAAGAGAGTGGGTTTTCTGTGGTGTTCAGAAGAGACACAACACCATTTACTAGCAACAGATAGGCACGAGCTAGTTCGAGGTCCTTGTCGGAGTCGAACGCCCGGAATCCGGAATTGGGACCGACGGCACCGAACGCAATTTGATCAATTGACGATAAATCAAATCCATTATGCCGGAGCAGCTCTAAATCAACCGGACGGGACACGTCACCCATCGGAGCGCGTTGTTCCCGGAGAAAACCCAATCACATTATTTCGGATCGGTTTGCCGTGCGTGCCACCAGGTTCCAATGCCCCGTCACTTGTTGATGAGCCGTACAATCGGAGACGGAGATCGGCCGATTCGTCTCGGAAAATCATTAAAAGAATCTGCAACAGGAAGAGTTCGGTGAAAGCCAGGAGACAGCTTCAGCCCCGAGTCTTAAAGCCTCCGCACGATGTGCGGGCCTCCAGGGAAAGGAACGACATTTTCCAATCTCCACATCGGATATCGGATGGCATTACGAGTGCAAATTGGACTTCAACCGAAATCGAATCAACATTGGCGCACCG
Organism: Anopheles bellator; assembly: GCF_943735745.2. NCBI lineage: Eukaryota > Metazoa > Arthropoda > Insecta > Diptera > Culicidae > Anopheles > Anopheles bellator. The sequence goes on along the minus strand of NC_071285.1, from coordinate 59,693,371 downwards.
TACGTTCAGCGCTGCGAGCCTCGGGCCGCAGCAGAAACAAACAGCACACAGGACGTCGATCCCGAGACGGCGTGCCGGGAAAACTGTTAGCAAATTGAATTTTCGAACAAACTTGTCCTGTCCGCCCACCGGCGCCCCGCACATACATGTGTTTCCGCCAAGGATCATAAAAAGTAGATCACGATGGAATCTGACCCGAGTGTCGATACTACTACGGAAACTACGGCCAGTTTTAGTGTCGCACGGAACGGAACCCCCGGGCGGTTTGGAGGGAAGAACTTCGGAATGGACATAAACACTAGCCAATTGTTGCGATTGTGTGCCGAGCGCCTGGCCCCGCACGATGCGAAGAATATGTGTGATACGGTCCGCCCAACAGAGCGCGGCGCGGCTGATCCGCCGGAGATGCCGGCAGCAACAAATGAAAATTTATGGAGCTCAATAAAAGCTTCCTTTGAAGATGGTTGCCGTCCGACGCTCGGATTGACGCCTGCGAAGGACAGATAGAACCCTGCAGCCCGGCTGCAGGGAGGATCTTAAAGGAACGATTGTTTTGAAGAAAATTCAAGCACTGAGCAGAATATATAAATTAGTTTAAGCCCCTCATGCTACAGTCTATGCTCGTGGAGTACGAAGTATTAATTATCAGCGATCCGCTGGGAATGACTGCAGCTAGAGTTCTCCTTCATCGAGGCAGAGAAACGTGACACAATCCGTATTCGCACACTTGGACACTTGGACAAGACCAAAGCCGAGCAGGATTAAAATTATGCCTCGGGTGCTGCAGCAGCCAGTGTCGGGAACATGGCAGCAATGGCTACGATTGTTGTCTAATTGAGGTCATGTTAAGCAAGCACCAGCGGCCGTCAGTACCATCGAACAAGCGGCAACTGTTCAGCAGTTGTTTTCGTAGCCATCATTAAGCAGGATTAACGAATGCTGCAGGCTCGGCTTAGTGCAGGCGAAACATAATAACAATTTAGAAAGCTTCACCTAGCCCGGGCCACAGCGCGCCGGTGGCGTATAGCGATTGCGGTACTGATCCCGGGGTCAGTTTAAAACTAACCGCTCCATCCGGCCCCACGTATAGTTTGTTTGTAAATGTAAAGCTGGCCAGAAGCAACCGAGAGGTTTAGGAGATTAGTGGGCACATACAGTAAGCGCGGGCCAGCGATAGGGCCAGCTAACCTAGGATACTCTCCACCGTGCTCCTCGTCATCGTCCTCGTCGTCCTCGTCGTCTTCACTGCCATCCTCGTCCCCATCGTCCAGGGTTGGCCGGCGGCGGCGGCGAGCTCGATGCAGCAACCCCAACAAGCCCTGGTGGTAACCATTTGCATCGTCGTACTCGTCCTCGTCCGCGTAATCACCGAGGTATAGGTGCCAGTCCTCGTCCGCGCTCTCCACAGCCGCCCGGTAGTAGTACCGTGCGTCGTACGATCTGTGGCCATTCCCGGTTCGATGCTCATCTCCTGTGACCATTCGGTTGTTATCTATCGTAAGGAACGGTGAGCGCGCACCGCGACGCGACCCATTACCGGCCAGCGTTCGGCGGACCGTTGAAAACGGCGACCCCAAAGGCGCTAATGGCGCCCGAGTGTCCTCCCGCTCCGGTTCGTCAATTACAATTTTAATTTGCGGAAAATGGCGGAGCTCCCGCTCCCGATGGTCATTATTGTTTTGATTAGGTTCATTACGGCCGCTGCGACCCGCACCGTCACGTGTGCGGTGCTGCACGTGCGCACCGGTTGAAGCGCGACGCATGTAACTAACGACGTCCCGGCCACCGCCACCGACGATCCCACTGTCACTGACGGTTGATATTTTACGTGATGTCATTGTTCCGGCGCAGCTTTCGTGAATGCGGAGAATGCGCGCTTAACCGGTGCTCCAAACGACACTATTAAATGTGGGCTATTTATCACACGGGGCGAGGCGTCAAGAAAATGCAAGCTCCAGCGCTGTGTGGAAAAAGGTCCTTAATTCGGTTAGTATCGCACCGCTCGCACCGATTAACAGCCGGAGCCGGAAATGGAGTGCATGCGATTCGCATCGAAAACACCTTTACGTGATCGCGGGGCGTGAAAAAGGTCGTTTCGCGTGCCGCACCTTTTCCGTGCGATGGAATGCCGTAACGAACGGACGCCGGACGAAGTCTTCGGCAACTTTCGCACTGTTTCTGGACCCACAATGAATAATTAGCCAGAGGCTGACTTTTGCCACCCCCTGGCCAAGTACGAGGCTTCCAAAATCAACCCAAACATCGCTAAATCACTCTCCCCCCCCCGAAAAAAGGCCGACCCGGACGGCGCACCTGTTCCAAAGTCCACTCGGCGCCCTCGATCAGGGCCACGGTATGTACGATAGTGTGATAAAAATAAAAACGCAAGTAGCAACACTCATTAATCTTACGCACGGTGTGCGCACATCGACTCGCTCTCCAAATGAGTCTACTTTCCAAGATAAACAACGCGCCTCTTGGATGGCGGCGGTGGCGGCGGCAGCGGCCGCGGCCAGATTGCCCACCGACAAATGGTTTCCATCAGCCGGAGCGTACTTCAAGACACGCAGCAGCACGGTGGCCACGCGCGCCCCGTTCCGGCCAGCCCTGCGTCTTCTTGTCGAAAGAAAGAGAGACGGAAGATGGAGCGAAACAGATGGCCATGAGGAAGGAAAATGTCGTGCAGCTAAACGATGGAAATGTGGAATCCACGCTCTTGAATTGGGTATCCACACGCTCGACTTAGACGCAGCCATTCCGAATGGCTGCGTTCTGTCTTCTTTGTGAACATAAACGGCGGACAAAGCAAACTGCGAAGGCGCCAAGTTGTATTGTTTAGATGGACCTCGCTCAACATGTTTTGTGGAGTTGTTGCTGACTTCGCGGCTTACGACGAATCGGTAAAAATAAATCCATCATTCGGACAATTTCAGTGTAACCGAAGGTTCCCGGTTTCTGCGGTTGTCTGGGGCACGATTCGCCGTAAAAGTATGATGTGTTCATCAACGCACCCCCGGCGCGATAGTGGATCATCAACAACTCGCTAGAATAACGATTGTGATGGCACCGCCGGGATTTGATGAGCTCTGCTCCGGCGTCTTCTTTCCGGCACCCAAGACGATGGGGCCAAGAAGCTGGTTACGCACACAGAAGTGCGAAGCGGCACTAAAAACGCATCTCTTCTCCTCCGGCTCAGCTGGGCGCGTCGCAAACAGTGGCGAAAGATTTGCTCGTTAATTGCTCGTTATCCCGGTCACCCTGGCCATGGGTATCGCGCGGCAACAGCGCGAAGAACAACTGGCAATCGTCAGCTCAGCCGAAACCGGGCCAGCACCAGCACCAGTCTGGCGTGTCGGGGGGGCCGATGGGAAATATGTGTGTCCCGTGGGTGTGCTGAAGTTGGACCGCCTTTATTTTTTCCCCAGTTGTTGTGACTCATCTTGGCACTTTAGAGCTATTTGTTTCCGCTTTTCCGCTTTTCGGTTTTGTTGCCTTTGGGTAGTGCTTTTTTTGTCCTGTCTCTGAGGATTTATTTTCGGGCGGTGCGATGGTTTTGACCATTAGTGGTCGCAGAAGGGCCGCAGCGACAACAAACACGCGCCCGTAGTAACAATCTGCCGGTGTTTGGCCGCTAGCACCGCAGGATGTCAAGCTAACGAGCACGCTTAAAGCATTTCTGTGTATCATCGTTTTGTCACCGATACACTTCACCGATAAACAAAAACATTTATGCGAAATAAGTTGCGTCACAATTATTTCGATTCATCGGCATATCCCGACCCCAGAGGGGGGGGCTCGGGCACCAAATGAAGGGAAGAACTGTAGATCGAATCCGCGCAGTGGCTTCATCTCACTCAATCGCTGTCGCTGTGCGTAGTTAAACGGTTAATTATGGCCGGGGATTCCCGCCGGCAGCTTGTCAGCTGTCAGTCAAATCGGCGAATGATTTGATGGGCGCGCGCAATTATTGCGGGATGGGAATAAAAAGCCCTCACCGGTAGGCCACCCGTGATCGGCGTCGACAAATGGTTCCATTCAAACCGACCAGAGCTGCCCAGTCGAAACGGCACCCACGGGACAGCTAATCTGTCATGGAGTCTTGAATATTCTGTCGGTTTGATGAACACGTTACATGACACTAATTGATTCGCTCCGACTTCGGACCAGGGAAAAACGGTCTAATTGCCGGCAACAAACAAAGCACTGCCGTAAAGTCACCCCCTGGACCGCGCTCAGAAGCCGTCAAAATCTGCCCATGTCCTCACGCACGCACAGCCCCCTTGTTCACCGTGGACCGTTGCCATGGAGTCCAGCGGCGGAGCAAAATGTGAACCAAAAAAGAAAATGCAAATATCGCGAATGTAGTCAAGGTGAACGGGAGAAGCCTCGATGGTCCTTGAAACGTGCTGCGATTGCGATTGATGTTGTTGGCTCATTTGGCAGCTCTCGGCTGTCCTTTGGCGGCTTTCGATTAATCGGATACAATATTGGTCCCCAGTCAACTCAGGGAACAAAGGATGCCCTGCCGAGTGGCGGCTCGTTACACTCTTCGCGTTTTAGCCGCTCAAACATGCGCCCCAGTTAACAGTCACTTAAACATTTTACGATCCTCCACGCGCACCGTGACAGCACGCGGAATGAATATTGAAACGTGCGTGTCCTTTAAGGTTATGAACGTGCTTTCGTGTGCGTTTTAGCACACCCCCGCGTTACACGCAGCATAATCGCAGTGTTTCTAATTCATGGAAAATGTCACCATTCAGTTTAGAACCAAAAAAACGTCGGAGCACTTCCACCGGTTAGGACACAAATGTCCGCTACGAGATGCACTCGACGAACGATGCACGCACTTTTTACGAGCCGGGTTTTTACGATTTTCACGACGCGAGCCACACGGTCCACGTGCTGAAGTGCTGAAGCTGATAAAATCGTGCGTTGATCGCCATTTTTTTATTCATTTACTTTGGCCGTTCGTGGAACGGATCGCGTCAAGTGCGATCGAGAGGCACGCGCATGTGAGTGGTAAAAAACCTGTCATTTTAATGGCCAAGTTATTAGTCAATATGCACGGTGCGTACGGTGACTGAACTGTGGCTCATCCCAGTCCAAGAGTTCAACTGGGCTTATGCTGCGACCCAGACGCCACCGCGTCGCATAAAGCGCCAAGCCAGTTTGTGGCAGAAAACAATTCCACGGTGACGGTCTCAGCGTATTTGTACAACAAAATCAATTTCGATCGCCGATCGGTACGCGTCCGACCGCTCGGCGCTGCGCTTCTGCCAACAAACCGGCCGCAATAATATTTTCGCTTAACGCAGCGAAAACAAACAGCAACAACGACCACAAACAGTGTCAATAGAAAGGGCGGGTGGCGGGCCGGACGCCACGCTCGACCGCAGACATTTACTGAGAATCGCTGGGGAAGCATGTTTCACTCTGCCGGACTTCACGTCGGACCGGCAACACAAATAATGTTATTAACACTTCAACACTGACTGACTATGACTGACTTGGGGGCCACCGTTCGGTCCGGTGGCCGCCAGGGCGAGAGAGGGCCCGCCCAAGCCGGTGCTTGCGGCGCCAGAGTTTCTCGCGCAGTTTCTGGCACAACTTCTTCTAGCCGCTGCGATGCCGCCCCAGCTTCCGGATGTCTTTGTTCCTGCTTTGCCGGCACGAGTCGCATGCATTGTTGAAGATGCAGATCTGGCAGATGCAGCACACACAGGACCCGCTTGCCTGGAAAGGCGGGTCGTCGTCGTAGGGAGCTCATATTACTTTCAAATACGCCAAACGCTCGGCTACGCCAGTCTGCGCCAGGCCAACTTGGCCGCTGACTCTGTCGCCCTTTCGGGGAATGTAATGAACGCGTCTTGAGAGAGCGAGCGAGACACGACACGACCCGCGGGGCGCGATCGAACGGATTGTGCGGTTAAACACTGCGAAATGTCTTCAGACACTGAGCCCAGGCCGACCGACAGCGGAACACCCGGGCCCAGGCTGTTTAGAATTTCATAAGCTTCATTATTAAACCTCGCTTCGGGAAGGGGTCCTGGTCTGAGCTGTTCGCGCGCCCACACACACAGGCATCGGCCTTGTATTTGCGTAATTCCGATCCGTACCATACACTCGGGGCGATATGGCCAAAGCAATTGGTGGACGTCACTCATCGTGCCTTTCGCTCTAACCTCTCCCGACCGGGATCCCGATGACTTTCTTTCTTTCGCAGCCACTTGCGCTCGCACAGACAAGCTCTCGCCCCGCCGGATGCTGGCCCCACTCCGGCCCGGTAATGACTGGTAAAACGAGGTTCCGCCTGTAACGGGAGGGAGATTACTACCAAACTAATTTTACTGTCGAATGCTAATGGCTTCATCGGGGCGCACATCGACAGCACCGCACCGCACCGCATTTGATGTGTTGGTGGGACACAGCAACGGTGCCGGAACCCGGTTGGCCTGTTGGCCCCCGGCGGCCCTCTTTCCCGAGATGGAAAATAGACGATCGTTAGCGCTCGGCCAGCAGCGCCGGAGAAGCGAGATGGAGATTTTTCCAATTAAAACACACAATTCAGCAGATCACTCAATTTAGACACGGCTTCGAAAATGGATACATTCACTCTGACGCGAGTGGGCACTAATAAAATTACGCTCCGGGCCCCGGGACGTCAGGAATGCCATTAATTAGGGTTCATCTTCCTTATCTTCCCGGAGCAGCCCCGGATTTCGTCCGGGGCCATCCGTCCGCCCACTGTTTAAACGGCCAAAAATCACTTTAGCCCGCAGGACGGCACTTCCACACAGCCATTCCTTTGGCAGATGCTCGTAACCAACGACACCAACTTCCTTGTCAAGCTGTCCAACTCAAGGCAACATTTCGCCCGCCCAAGTAACGCTGAAGTAACCGGACGAGCAACGCACCGGCCAGAGATTCAAGTTACAACTGATTCATTATGCTATTTTTCCGTACCGTCCGGGTCTCGGTCCTGGTCCTGGTCCTACACAAAACTGCTGGCTGGGGCCGGCTGCTGCGTGAAAGTGAGAGATCATCTTCGATTCACGCAGACCAAAGTACGTGGTGGTGGTGCGACCGATTTGCCCTAGAAACCAACTACTCGAGATCTCTTCTCCACGACCCGGCCACCCCGTTCAAGATTCGCGGCACTGTTTATGTAGTCGAATCACTTGAAACACAGATTTCGATAAGCGACCGACCGACGGCCCCAGGGCTATACGATCGCACCATGATCCAGCAGCGAGAGCGAAAGAGCGAACAGCGATCGAGTGGATATAATCGATCTAGATAGATCCAGGAGGTCCCGAGAGCCAACCACCGGTTGTGACGGTGGCCGGATTCCGGGTGCCGCCGGGAGCCAATTTTCGGAAAACTCCATACACCACTCATCACCCGGTACTTCATCAGCGCACGGTACGCACGAGGAAAACAAATGGAATACGCAACGCAACAGAGGCAACAAACTCCGGACCCTTGAAGGCCCGCGGTCGAGGCGTCAGAAAATGGTATCCACCGGAGTGGAGGAAAGGTTCCGAGTCCGCATAAATTAATCACATGCCCGCGCTCGCCCCGCCACGGTGTCGCACGGAATGAAATATTTTTCAATAAACATTTGCCCACAAGCTGAGAGTCGTTAAATAACAACACTCGGGCTGGTCTGGGTTGTGGAAATATGGGGGCTATCCGAAAGTATTGCATGATTTTTGTTTGAAGTGGAAAGTTTCATTTAGAACATCGCCGATTTAGCCGATTTAGAGCAAATATGCGTCAAGATTGAATCTTCCTAACGCCACTCGGTGTGAACCGATCGCACCAAAAGTGAACTGTCGTGTCGTGAACAATTTGCAGTAAATAAATCGTAAATAAACCCATAAAGAACTGTCACCCGGTTCTGATCTGAAAGCCTGATTAATTATTTCCTTGACCTTCGTTAGGTCGAACATTGAGCAGCAACAAAAAACCAATCATGATGTAGTTAGATTTCGAAACGGCAGCAAACTTGTGTTAAATCGCTTGCGACAAACCGCTGCACATGAAACGGACATGTTTTCCCGGAAAGAATAATTTAATTTCGTTGGCCCCTCCCGAGAGAGGGACCGTTTTCCTCGTAAAAACTAAACGGTACGAGCAAAAGCTAAGCGATTCGCCGCCATCATGTTTGGGCCCTCGCCGGACGAAAAGTTGTCCAACGGTAATCAACCCCAGGACCCTGTCTCCAATCGGACCGATATGTGGCAAAGCAATTTCCCTGGCCCGGCCCACCGACCGACCAACTCTTCGCTTTCCCGAGGGAGTTGGCCCTCCGGTGGCGCCAAACGGAATCTCGTAGCGCCGATCGAATCGTTCACCGAATGGCACTAATTTGGCCCGAAAAAGACAACTTTCTCCGCCACTTCCGGGCGACTGTCGTTATCGGTGGCAGAAATTGATCCATTTCATTCGCCAAACTTTGGTCCCCGCACGTGTTCTCGTTTTGCGCTCGTTTTCGCCCGTCTTTCGGCACCACTCGGACCCTCGGTGATTCCATTTTCAACTAAAACATTTACGGGCTCCGTGGGAGTTCCGGGCGCCACTCGCCGGGATTGTCACGTTGGTTTGGTTTAAAAATTCAACCCAACCCAACACCTAACGACTTTCGCTCCCTCCGGGGACCGGGCCGAGCCCGAAACACCGCAACCAGTCGTGTCCCAGTGGGCTAAACAACGCGTAACAAGCTCACAGGCCAGAGCCCAGCGGGGGATGTCCGAGGTTCCTGTGGCTTGCTGCAGCTTGAATGAATTATTTACATGCGCCTGATAGTAGCGATTTGTCCGCCTTTTTCGTCACCTTGATTTGCGCGCTTAGAATTATTGAACGGACGGTCCACTGGCCCTACGTCCAGCAAGGGGAAAAAATCTGACAAACTGCTGACGTTTTCACGAATCACGGCTAAATTATGCTCTGTTATGTTCGTTACTTTCGTTCGCTGGATTCGCGTCATAAATAAATCCTTGGGCCCCTTGTGTGCCCGGTGTGCCCGGTTTTCCCTCGGCGGAAACGTAATGGCGACCGAGCGAAAGACGACGTCCGCAGCCGCGGAGTGATGAAATGAAAGATTAATTTTTGGTATGAAAACTTCAAATTATCGCTCACAAGTTTCCGGCGCCCAGGGTCCAGGGCGCCGGCCACGCAACGGCGGCGGGAAATTGTTGCTCAACATGTGTGCAAATAAAAATACAAACACAAACGCTCCATCTCTCTCACTCTCTCTTTCTTTCTCTCTCGGTAAGCCACAAAATTGGATCGTTCGCCCAGTAGGCGGCATGTTACTGTCATGGAGCGAGAGATAGGAAGACAGAGTGATACATAGAGAGAGAGAGAGAGAGAGAGAGAGATAGAGAAGGATGTAATCAAAGTGCCACGGGATCTGGGTTTAAAACATTGAACTTTCCGAAGAATTCCCGGGTTCGCCGAGGGAAGGTGTGCAAAGAAAGTAAACCTCACCGCCGGAGCGTAGTAATTTCGAACACAAAAATAGATGCTCGACGTCTTTTACGCGGGAGGTGGCCATAAGCCCTCCGACGGAAGGAGGGAACAGTGGAGCCCGGCAGAGAAAGAAAGGAGTATTTTCTGATTTTCGCTCACTTTCGCCAGCACCGCGCGGCAGGAATCGCGAATGGGAACACTAAAGACGAAAAAGAATGGTTACCACGTAAGTTATGTGTGTGTGGGTGTGTTGTGGGGCGACGGAGCTAATTTCATATGCAAAATTTTCATTCCCCAGTTCCGGTGTAAGAACCTCCCGTTTACCACCCCGCGGAAAACCCATTGCGACAAAGTATAAAATGGGAAATTTGCTGTCTTCCTGCATTTATTCCACAGTCGAGCCGCGGAAACTTTGGCATGCCGATGACGATGCAGATTGTTTCCAAACATTATTTGCCACCATTGTGACCAAAACATTCCTTCCGTGCCACGGGAAATCCTTCCTTGAAGTGAAGACTTACTCCAGAACCGCAGGACGAGCAATGAATTCCGTACCAACATTTGACGTCCTTTTGACAATTAGTACGTCAAGAGATGGTTTGCGCTCATCTTCGAGGCTCTTCGAGAGAGTTCGCTCTAAAGTTGTAATTTCGGATTTAAGATGAATGGGGCACACAATTATAACTCAGTGAAACCAAGTATTAAAAGTTGGAAAAGTTAAACGTGGTGTGAAGAGCCATTGTGATCAGAAGGCATATCCGTCTGCTCATTCCAGAGCGCAGTATCCACGAAGCTAAGACGTTCTGGAAGTCTCAATCCATTTGCGATGATTTTTCTGACCAAACGACAGCCAATTGGATGGTTTGCCAATGGAAGCCAAGATTCCATCGAATGCCAATTTAATGGAAAAATGCTAAACAGAAACCTAACCCAAAACGGTTCACTCCAATGTTTCGAATCGGTTCCGAATCGGCTTTGATTACGCCGCAAACGGGTACGGAACGCAGACCAACAGAAAGATGCAACACATTCAACAAATTCCCCGTTTTTCCCAGTTCTACCAAAACCACGGCTTGGTTAAGCCGATGAGCTGCGGTCGGAATGGAAATTCAACCGCAACGCTTCCTGCTGTTGGTTGGTTTTTGCTAGTCTCGCCACTCCTCTGCGAGCAATCAGTTCCACATCCGGGGTCCGCGGTCCGGGCGCCGGAATTAATGCACTGGCTCTGGGCGAAAAAAAACCGGGTCAACGAAACGGGTTGCCACCATCAGAAGCTCGGACCTGAGGGCCCCAAAACAAGTTAACCTAATTAATCCTGCCGTCCGCCGTACGGTTTGCAGCCATTGTGGCTGGTGTGCTTAGAGGTTGACATTATTCCCCGGGTCCTTCGCCACGGCTCTCGGATTACCCACAGGAGGAACCGCCCTCGGCCGTAAAGCGGCTGGCGGTGGCCAGGAACATGTGGGTTGAGACGCCACGCCGAGCGACCACCGGAAAACATTAGCGCAAGTAGGTTGTTGTAGCGCGATGGTTGTTTTGTTTTTGTCCCTCTCTCGCTCTCTCCCTTTCTCAGCCATCGTCTCTCTTTCGCTCCCTGTGGCGACTGATAAATTTAGAACGCCTTCTTTCGTCCGCTTCATCTAACGACCAGCCAACGAGAATATTACGCCAAACCACGAACCTCGAGACCGCGTGGCCCAAGGAAATTGATCCAGGAGCGCGAGAGTTTTAGGACCCCCGTCCCGTAGCCCCAGGGTCGACAGTATCTTCGAAATTAGGTAGACACCGCAGGCCATCGGCAGCGAGCGACGAAAAACGTAACAACTCCCCCAGCGGCCAAAGGGAAAATTTCAACGTAAAAACCGCCAAAAAGGAACAACATCCATACATCATTATCGACATGAGCACTTACACATCTCGCACTCCCTAGCCTACTGTTCCAGTGACAGTGCGGACGAACGGGGCTCAGCGGAGCAGCAGCAGCCGGCGGCTGATGTGATTGTCACGCGAGACCTTTGCCATTGCTACGTCATCATTTTTCACGCCAGCGGCGCACTTCTGGCATGCGTCGCCGCACGTGTTGGCAAGTCACCGGAACACTGGTGTCGTCTGGTAGCGTTCGAGCACAAGACGGACGCGGCCAACAGTGGCCACCGAAAAAATACGGCGCAGTTGTAGAGACTTTTCAATCCACACTCCGTACACCGCCCAAGCTCGGAAGCCGCAAGGATTGGTAAACATTTGCCGCAAATGTGCCACAATAATGGCGGACCCACGAAGAACGACGTGACGACGGATAGGGCCGCGTTCGGTTGATAATCCGACGGCACAAGATTATGACGCTGATGTCGATGACGATGATGATGGTCATGGCGATGATGATGATGGTGAGTGATGAGTAAGTCGGTCGAGATAGTGTTAGTGATGAGCCAAAAATTGCAAAATGATGGATGGCCGTCCAGGCCGCGTTTCGCGTTCTTTTTTGGCGGCGGTCTGGTTCTCGTGCACAGACCTCGGCCCAACCAATAGCGGGAACTCCCCAGTACCACAATTGGCGAATCACTTGGCCATTGTGACGATTGTTGATGCACGAAAGGGGATCTGCTTTTTATCTTCCATTCGGGGCTCACAGTAAACGGTCCCGCACCTCGCTCGTTAATGACGTGTGCACGCGAGCGTCACGATGTGTCACGATCCGGGGTACGCCCTGGCCCGGCCCTCGAGCAGCACCACTCGATGATGCGTCGGATTTTGAAGCACTTGATAAATTGTTTCCTATCAGCGGAAGCGACAGGTTCGCGTGCGAGATTGGCCGCCGACCGGGAACATATTGAGCCACTCCAGGCTACTAAATGCCTGTGCCTGTTCCTGGTTCAGGTGCGCATCTCGTTTGCTTTGATGTTGAACGGGACCACCAGTTCGAATGGGCCAGTCAAGGGCCGACCGAATGTGCACAAGCTTCTGTGCGGTGTTGGTAAATATTGAAATAATTAATTTCCACTCACTGTCACCGCTGCGTGGCTGGGTCACAATCGGGGAAGCTTTGAAACATTCAAATTACCTTTGCCGTGTTGGTTTCAATTAGCGCTCCCGAAAGTGCAATGTGTAGTCAACAGCCGGTTAAATTACACAACTTTTTGCCTTTCACATTAATTCCGTTTATTAAATTAGAATGTTTCCAGCTTCTGGTGTGAAACTTGGAAATCGCACAAAGTTGTAATGGAACCCAAACCGAATGCCATCCGAAAGCCATGCAACAGCACGAAACCCCACCGAAAAGGTTAACGGGCTATGATTTATAGAGGCCCAGATTTTTTGCAAGTGAAATATTTTCCGAGTCCTTTCCGAGTCCGGCCGGATTGGAAATTGGGTGATAATAAATCTTTCGCCCTCTAATTGACAAAAGGCGAAGGCGACGGCGACGGCGGTCGCAGCGCACCAATGGTAAGACACAAGAGCGAAACCAACGGTCCAAAGCTACAGTGGCAACGGATGGGCGGTGGCCTAGGCCCAGTCAGTCATCAAAGCCGGTGCCGAATGCGTTGCTGGCTGGCCGTCTCAGTGGCCACCAGAGTGCGCACGGCGCCATCGAGGAAGAATTCGCTCCCCAAGAAATGCAAATGGGCTGACTGATAATGGAATAATAAATTATTTTAATGCAAAAACGCGAAGCAAGGTTGATTAATTACCTATTTATGCATATTAGCTGGCCGAAAGGTTGATGGTAAATAGAATTTACAGCGGGAGCACTGAGACTTTTGGGTTACATCTGACGTCGAAAGTTCACGGGAAGGAAGCGATTCACGCGAACGGTTCTTTTTTGTGAACCTTTCTTTTAACACCCTTTTAAATGTGCTTTAAAAGTTAAATAAAACCACACACCGCATGTGATGCTAAAATCGAAATGCTGTTAAATAAACTTTCAACACCACGTGGGGTGCGGCCATCATGGAACAGGAACGATAATATGAGTCGCGACAGCACCGGTCCCATGATTTTAATGCTTTTCGCGTACAATGGTGTCCCAGCACACGGCCGCGGTCTGCCGCCGGGGAAAACGCGACGACGCAGTCCGACGGAAAACCTCATCAAACGTGTGTCGAATTTCCCGCATTTCATCTCGACGCTTCTGATGAGTAAATTGGAAGTCGCCAGAAATGCCATTTGCACTGTCGCCGCCATCGCACCGCGACCGCGACGACTCGTGTAAAGGGCCAACTCTTTTCCAATGGCTTGATGGAACGTGTTGTGCCGGCCCCGAAAATGATTGGCCCCCCAAGAACCGGTGCGCGGTGTCGGGAATCTTCCCCGAGTGGTGTCGCCGGCGACACAAAACGAGCTCCATTTCGATCAACGACACTGTTGACATCATAAATTTTCCATGCCATCATTTATTGCCGTTTTTTTTAGCGAATGGCACCACGACACCATTCACCTGCCCGCGACTAGACGGGTAGAGAGTTGCAGAATGTGTCGAACGATTCGCGAGAACGAACTTTGAACCGGGACACGAATCGGCAAAGGATTTGATTCTCCTGAGCGGTGGGAGCGGTGGGAGCGCTGGAAACGTGGTGGCAAAATTGCTCCACAAAATCATCAATCGAAAGTGAAACCGAACTCGAAACAGTCACACGAGCAAGCGGAATGGTAGCAGATCGGCACCAGTCGGTTGCCTAATAAATTCACCTCCGGAGAGCTGGAAAGTGCGATCCGTTTACTCGAAGTGAAGCGACCCGTTACCGACCGTCGTCGGCCGCGGGAGGTTCGCCAAAAAATATGGCTAAAGTTGGTGGCGATATTTACGTCTCAATCATTCCTGTCGCTGGCAGACGGACGACGGACTACGTTATGGCGCCGCCACAAATCATTCCCGTCCTTCAGGCGAGAGTTTACGTGGAGCGGAATTGAAATAGACATCGTGCCCACCGGTCGTAAAGAGATCCCGTCGCAGTAACTTTATCGCTGTTCGTAGTATTTGATCAGTTACATTTACTGAAATAAAACGAACGCTGGAAATGAGTGAAAACAAATTAAATAAACGCGAGAAAGACTATATCGGCGAGTTTCGCAACAATGCTCGAACTCAGTCAAAACGTGCCCATGGAACAAAAATCGAATTCAGCCGCACCCGCTGGTATCCGATGGAGCTCCAGAAGGTCGACCGAAGAAATGCTTTCCGTTTCGAAACGGCCTGGCCACTTATCACAACAACCCTTCGGGAGAGATTGAATTTATTTTACTGGTCTTGGATGTTTCCCAGCGCCTTCGAATTCCTGGCACGTTACCACTCGGCCCAGTTCATCGGCCGACGGGGCTTTTGGTCGATTAATTGCACCTGGAAACGAGAAACCACGAGCGAGGCTACTACAAATAGCGTCCACCGACGGCTTACGCAAACACAGTGCGCCAAGATTTACCGGTCCGAGCCCATAAAATGTATATTTATTGGTGCCCGAAACGCAAAGCGACCAACCAGGCACTGGAGGCTTTTCCTTTTCCGAAACCGCTTTAACTTGGGGCCATTGTCGGCCAAAGTTAGACGGGAGATTGGCATTTTTCGGCGCTACTTGCCACCACGTGGACCCGCAGTCACGGGGCGTGAAAGCGCCACGAGCCTTTTGATAAGCCATCGATTGATACGCTTCAATGGTTTCGTTCAGCCATTTTATTATGTGTGAGCGAATCGATTGAATGTCGCAGGCTGGCAATGCTTTTTACGTCTTCTTACGGAGCACTACACTCTGGATTCGGGTGGATCGATTTTAGTTTTACACACAACGCGTTCAAAAATCGTTTTCATGTTAAAAATATGTACGCAAAAATTTACGCTATGATCAAAGACATTGTTCAACACCAGAAAGCTGATGCCAGCCTGATTGCCGAGCAAACAGATTCTTCACGGCATTCGACATTCCTCCGCGGCCTGGTGGCAACTTCTACACTTCCTGGAATGCCAGCGTACCATCAAATATACTAAAAGTTGCCGCCCAAGCTACGACACCAAGGGTGACGCAAGAACCGCTGTCCACTCTGCATATTTCATGTCCTTTCTTAGTCTTCTTTGTTGAGTGATTTTTAAAGAGGAAAGCTTTTTATTTCTTTAGCTCCGAGCCTCACTTCACGCACCGGGCACGATCCATCAAACGTCATAAATTATGCATCGTGAAATTTACTATCAATTTCCACCCAAATTTGTCCCAATCTGGAGCAGCCGGCCTGTCTGCCTGCGTTAGCGTTTTCGCTCCTCCGCAAAAGGTGAGGTCCAAACTCCGAAGAAGCATTCCAGACACAGTGGGCGGGCTGCGGAGTTCGCCTCCCATCCCTTGAAGCTAATGGCAATTAATCTTGAGCATTTCGTCCCTTTTTACCTAAAACCCGGATAATTAACGACGACACAACGACGTTGTAGACGGATTGCGTTCCGTTAAGCTTTCGGCCCTTGCCTTGCCCTTGGGTGCGCTGGCCTGTTACCATTTTGCTTAATTTACGTTTGCTTAATTTCTTGACTCGAACGTGACGCTTGGTGGCTTGGTGGTTAAAGATGATTAGAAGGCGACCACTTTGCGGACTTCCGTTCTCGATTTGTCTATTTTCGAGTAGACGATAACTGAACGCTACCTGTCGTTTTTGCTCGCATTAAGTCATTACATAAATCTTCATCTGATTGTATCAACTCGGTTGCTGGTAATTGTGTTGGTGGAGCATCGAAAAACTAATATTTAGAGCACATCCTTTACGAAAACTTAAGTGAAATCCTTTGCCAGACGTCCTGTCGAACCCTTTACGTGCATGCAAACTGTGAGACATTTTTATACGAATCAATCAGTATTCAAGGCACCATCAATGTTAGTTTAAATTACGCAAATTCATTGCCAATAAGGGTATACACTCGGCTCACAAATTTAGCATATTTTAGCATAAAAACTGACACACTTTCTACCACATAACGTTATGTGTAACACTGAACAATAAACGTGTGGATACACTTTACAAAATAACGCTTGTCACACATCAGGTCAAACCGTTTACACTCTAACCTTGTAGCTCCACTCCAATCATGATATGTTATTAATTATGCACAATCACCCAGCAGGCACGGCTGACATCGATTTGTTTTCGCGGAAAGGACACTGACCGGCACCGTTCCGTTTCGAAAAACGATATCGCCTGACTCCAATAGGCCACACACGCGGAACGCCAACAATTGCCAATGCTCTACGGAGCAGCTAATAAAGCGCCGTGATTCATCATAGAGCTACATATTGGAACCTTCGTTTAGCGTCAGCCAATCCCCGAATCGCCCACCGACAAACACGCGGCCACGCGACACTCGAGTACGGAAGTCCGTATCCTTCGAAAATTGCGTGACTTTACCGCTGGGTTTGTTCCTCCTACGGGATACCTTCCCGCTTCTCCTCGGTCAGTCGCTGTTGACGGAAATTGAATGACGGTCGAGGATCATGAATAAAAGATAGTGATCAATGTATCTGTTCGTCCTTTGGAGTTACGCCACCTCGTGCAAGACAAAGTGTCCATACACCCGAGAGGCGGGCTCTTGGCTTGCAGTTCGAGCCTACATTGCCAGCCATT